>NC_134353.1:351618235-351628235 GCF_048569485.1 Anomaloglossus baeobatrachus
AGCCCCCAGTATTCTGCAGGGGAGCAGAGAAGTACAATAAAAGCCCAATCTATACAGAAAAGCTCCCAGTATTCTGCAGGGGAGCAGAGAGATACAATATAAGCCCAATCTACACAGAAAAGCCCCCTGTATTCTGCAGGGGAGCAGAGAGGTACAATAAATGCCCAATCTACACAGAAAAGACCCCAATATTCTGTAGGGCAGCAGAGAGGTACAATAAATGCCCAATCTACACAGAAAAGCCCCCAGTATTTTGCAGGGGAGCAGAGAAGTACAATAAATGCCCAATCTACACAGAAAAGCCCCCAATATTCTGTAGGGGAGCAGAGAGGTACAATAAAAGAGCAATCTACACAGAAAAGCCCCCAATATTCTGTAGGGAAGAAGAATATGTGCGATATGAAGCATGAGGCTACTGTACATAGTAACAATGCTACAATGATGGAATAAACCGCCATTATCCAAGAATCACAGAAGACAATAGCCCTCACTGGGGTTCCACTGGGATGGTAGAAGGGAGGGTTAACACGAAACAGTACTGGGTTCAAACATTTTAATATTGTAAGAGAAAATAAATATTTTATTTATTTGGAATATATATATGTATATATATATATATATATATATATATATATATATATATATATATATATAAAACAAATTTCCAAATAAATGTTATATATACATATATATATATATATATATATATATATATATATATATATATATATATATATATATATATATATATATATATATATATATATATATTATGTATATATATATATATATGTGATGGCTCTGTTCATTGGCTGCTGATACAATAATCTGTAATGTGAGCATTTCCTTATTCTTAATGTAGCAGACGAGAGTTCAGCAGCACACATAGGAATTCATCGAGGTCTGCTATTTATTCCATTAGCTGATATTACATATGGTTGCTAGATATTCTTGTGGCAGTATGAAATTAGCTGACATTACATATGGTTAGCTGTTTTTGGGGTACTATCAGTCCCAGCAAGCAGTGGAGAAGAGAGGTGGTTGAACAGAAGAGCAGCAGGTACGTTGTCTACTTCTCCAGTAGGGTGCAATCATCATTATCATCATAAGCAGCATCTTCATCAACAGCAGAGTCTGGATTTCTGTGCAGTTTGGAAGCTTTTTAGTAATAAACCCCCCTAAGTCTGACATGTTTCTGAAAGCTTGAAGCCCAGCTTCCATGATAGGCATTTATTTGAAGCCCTGGTGGGAATAGTGTCCATAAATGATTGCAGAGTTGGAGCTCTTCTTCCAAGTAGTGGGAGATGTGATCACTTAGCATTACTATGAAGATGAAAGTTCCCCACTGTTCAGCTGACAGATAAGGACTTAGATGAGATATCAATGGAGGAACACATGTAGGCTGCACCGACTGTGCATTACAGAGCATTCTTCATTGTGTCTCCTTCCTGGGCACCAGCACATGTAAATCTGGCTAATTGGCACACTGGGTAGGGAAAGCACATGCCATCACTGTACCCTTTGAGAAACAAGCTTTCCAACCTGGCTGAAAACTCCCAGAAAAGAAGAATTCACAGGGTAATGACCTTTGCCATGTGCACTTAACCCCTTTACTGCCAGAGGTGAGTATGGCTACAGCCTGGAGCAATGGAAGGGTTAAGATGACACTGATGTCTTTAATGGTCGGGGTTATTATTGGCTTATGACAATTTAACCCCTGTGCTACAATGTTAAATGTCCTCAGTGGGGTTTCAAATGATGTTGGATAATAGGCAGAAAATAACACTTTTTTATAACACTGAAGGAATGGACAAATAATGGCTATTGATGTAGAGGTTTTGACAATACAAAAAGCAATATATATATATATATATATATATATATATATATATATATATATATATATATACATAGATATATATATATTTATTTAATATTTCTAATAGAAACACATTGAGAAATAATATGATGTTTCCCACAATAAAGATGATTTTTTCCCCCCCTCATTTTTAAACTGCACCTTTTGCAATCCCCCTTCCATCTTCTTATATGATGGTATATTATTAATACCATTGCAACATTTTGAAACAATATTTTAGGGCATATAATTGATTTTCAGAGTTTATGCAGATTTTCATAGGTCAGAATGATTCTTTTGATAGATGTAACAATTGGCACTGACTAACAGTGATTATATCACTTTTAGAAGATATTAGAAGACAAAAGTTTAAAAAAAATAGATTAAAATGAGGGTAGAAGTGGTAGATAAAAAATAAAATAATGATAATATACATATATATATATATATATCATTTTTTATTATATATTATTGATTCAATAATATATAATCGCATTAGGGATATATATATATATATATATATATATATATATATATATATATATATATATTCTTATATCTCTTCCTAATGTGATTATATATTATTGAATCACCAGTAAAGAGAATTTGCCACCCCATTCCTGTAATGCATGACTTATTAGGCTTCTTGCTGTCTTTTTGATAAAATTACTGTCTTATCTGCTGCAGATATACCAGTCATCTGAATGCTGAGCTCTGTATAACTCTGCCCACATCCCTGATTGGCAGATTTCTGTGTTCACTGTGCATAGGCAGAAAGCTGCCAGTTAGAGGTGGAGTGGGGTTATACAGAGTTCATGGATGTGGATGACTACATGACAACAGGTTTACTAGTCCTTCGTGATCATATCCTGTTGATAAAACAATGATTTTATCAAAACTACAGCTAGAAGCCCCGTTAGTGTAACATTGCTGGAATAAGGATCTCTGTACCTTATTATGCTGCTCTTGGATTAGGTGGCCTAAACCTGAAGAAAGATTCCCATATAATTTTATAATAGAAATATTTGGCTGCACACTTGGATGGAGCACTCATGTGCTGGGAGTGCACAGCAGATCTGCACAATCATTAGCCTTAAGCGGGCTTTACATGCTGCGACATCGCTAGCGATGTCGCGAGCGATAGCACCCGCCCACGTCGGTAGTGCGTCACGGGGTGATCGCTGCTTGAGCGAACAATCTCGCTCCTGCAGCGTCACACGCAATTACCTCTTCACCAACGTCGCTGTGGCCATTAAACAGTCTCTCCTTTAAGGGGGAGGTTCGTTCGGCGTCACTAAGCGGCCGCCCGATAGAAGCGGAGGGGCGGAGATGAGTGGCCGGAACATCCCGCCCACCTCCTTCCTTCCTCATTGCCGGAGGATGCAGGTACATTGTTGTTCGTCGTTCCCAGGGTGTCAATTGTAGCAATGTGTGCTGCTGCAGGAACGACGAACAACCTGCGTCCTGCTACAGCAACGATATTTGGGATTAGAACGATGTGTCAACGATCAGTGATATGGTGAGTAATTTTGATCGTTAGCGGTCGTATGTACATTTCACACGCAACGACGTCGCTAACGAGGCCGGATGTGCGTCACAAATTCCGTGACCCCAACGACATCTCATTAGCAATGTCCTTGCATATAAAGCCCCCTTTATTCTCATTCAATGGGTCTAATCTTTAGCTGTTAAAGTCAAATTAGAAGAAATAAACAGCATGAAAAAAATGACTTCCAGTTGAGGAAACCCCACTCAATGGATGAGATGCAGATTGTGATAGATTGGGAATTTCACGCAGATTTCGGCACAGACTCCATGTCAATCACATCACCCATGTCTTCATGTGACCACACACGGCCACTCACAGGGTTCAGATTAACCTCAGGCGATCATGTGAGGGGGTGACACATGTCATGGCCCGTATTGTCCCCTACTTGAATACACAAGGCTAACCATAGGATTGAGAATGGCCTCATCCCCAGAGTACTGCATCAGTGGTGAAGGCAGCATAAAAACATCTAGGGAAATGGTGAATATCATTGTTTTTCTTTCTTCCTAAAAATGGACATCAGACTGACCACAATGACAACTGGGTGCTTTTGTACTATGCTGTGCATAGTGTATACCAGGGAGTAATTATACTGGAATAAACCATAAGGAGACCAAAGAAAAGCTATAGCGTTCTGACTAGCGCCTCCCACTGGAAATATTAGTGGTAGTATGTTAAGCTATTTCTGCAGTTATGGTTCACTATAATAGAACATACAGCCATCTCTTTGCTTGGATTGGTGGATCACGGACAACATGATCAGCTCAGCTGTCCTATTGAATCAGGGGCGTGCTGCATGTCTGTTTTATTAGTGGTAGCTCAGCCATCTAATCTAAGGTGTGCTGGACTGCCAGTAGCCCAGTAGCCCAATCTGGCCAGGTGTGGTGATTTTCCTCCAGGTGTTGGCTACTTAGGATAATTATCTAGCTATTTAGCTGGCTGGCAATGGTCAAACCTGTGTCATTCTTAGGCAATTCTGTGGAGTGTGTACCTATTTTTTGCTGTTCAGATCATTTGCTCACCCGACCAAGGAATTGCCTTTGACTACTCTCTTGGATTTCCTCTTTTGCCTTTGACGCACTCTGACCTGTGATCTGACCCTGGACTTGGTTTCTGATTATCCGTATTGTCTTATCCCTCTGTCTTTTATGTACTCTCCTGCCTTAACCTCAGACTCCTTGACTTCCCACCTCACAGCTTGTCCGTCGAAAGTCGTCACATTTGTAATTGGAAAAATCTTTTCATGGTATTAGCGAACACAGTCTAGCAATATGTTGACCTCCATGATCACTACATTATCATGCATGTTCAGCTCTAAGAAAAATGGCAAGAGTGAAGGGAAATAGAAAAGTAGGCCATATCACACTTGTACTGATCTGTTATTCACTAATTCAAAAATGTAATAAAAATATTAATTTAATAATGCACTTTTCTGACAGAACCCAAATTGATGTATGTGAGTAAACTGATTTATATATCATAATGTTCTGTGTAGAGAGTGTGATATTTGTGCTTCCAGTTGAATAAGATTATCTTGTTTTTTTGTGATACTAAACTTATTTATTTAATTTAAGGGATTATTCTTAAGGTGACTGTTGAGTAGCTCATAACTATGGACTCTCTCTACTTTCTGGTTTCTGGCAAGGTGGGCTTTCCTCTTCGAGTGACAGTTTTGGTGAAGACCAGAGCTATAGAAGAACTAGAAAGCTCAGCACAAGCACTGCTGTGTCACGCTCAGGTACCAGTGATTTGTCATGGCTTATACACTGTTATCATTATGTTACTCATACATGTACAGTGCCTTGAAAATGTATTCATAACCCGAGAACCTTTACACATTTTTTCATGTTACACCCAAAAACTTAAATGTATTTTATTGGGCTTTTGTGTGCTAAACCAACACTAAGTAACAAGTATTTCTGAAGTTTAAAAGAAATGCTACATGGTTTTCTATATATTTTAAAAATATAAATCTGAAAATTGTGATGTGCATTTGTATTTAGCCTCGGGAGACTGATACCCATAATTTTGAGGGACCAATTGTCTCTGGAAGTCACCTAATTAGTAAATTGAGTTCACCTGTGTGTAATTTATTTTCAGTATAACTACAAATGTTCAGTGAAGGCCTCAAAGGATTGTTTGAGGACATTAGGGATCACACAGCATCATGAAAACCAAGGAACACACCAGACAGGTCAGGGATAAAGTTGTGAACAAGTGTAAAGTAGTATTATGTTATAGAAAAATAGGCAAAGCTGTGAACATCTTATGAAGCACTGTTCAATTCATCATCCAAAAAGGGAAGGAGCAAGGAAAAACTGGAATCCTACCAAAACATGGCCATCCACCTAAACTGACATCCCAGGCAAGGAGAGTACTGATTAGAGAAGCAGCCAAGGTGCCCATTCTCACTCTGGAGGAGTTGCAGAGATCAACAGCTCAAGTGGGAGAATCTGTGAACAGGACAACTACTAGTTTTATACTCCACAAATATTGCTTTTTACTAAAGGGTGTCAAGAAGAAAGCCATTTTTGAAAGCAAGTCATAACAAGTTCCAATTTAAGTTTACAAAAAAATATTTAGGAGACACAGCTAGCATATGGAAGAAGGTGCTCTGCTCAGATGAGAACAAAGTAGAGCTCTTTGGACTAATTGCAGAATGCTATATGTGGCAAAAAAAATAACAAAATACCCGTCCCCTTGGAAAGATCATCCCCACTGTCAAACATGGTGGTAGCATGTGGTAAAAAATGTAAGTGTTCCCCGTTGACTTCCATTATATTCCGTAAATGAGTACCAAGCACCTGAGCATCAAAATACTAGACGGTAGAGGTTGTGTTTAGTGATTTAGATCCACACAAGGTCTCCATGACAACCCAATATCAGAAATACTTATCAGTGTCTTCAAGAAATAAACCAGGATTTGTTTAAGAGGGACCTATTACATCCTGGAAAAATTCATGACATAAATGATGACCAAAGTATTAAAATTTTCACAAATTTTTATAATTAGAAAAACTACATAAATCCTGTGTAATTTGGTGAAAAAAGTTCTAATCCTTTAAAAAAAAAAAAAAATGGACAATGAATTCTGCAAAAGTGGGCTCTCCAGTGTCTCACTATTTTGATGCTGTGTGAGACTTCCTGATTATAAGCTGGGAAATACCACCATATGAGTGGAAACTGTGAGTGTGCATCATGTAAACCTAAAAAAGACATGTGCTGCTGCATATTTTATTCTGGGTGTCATTATAATTAGAGATGTAAGATGGATTCTTGTGTATAATAGAGCAGCAAGAGGAGGCTAGAAGCTGCAACGAGAAAGGTAAATCCCGTCACTGCTTTTCAGCTGCGTGTTGTGGCTATTGGTATCTGTCTTAGATTAACCCTTCATAAGTGAATATATACTCCTCTAGAAGACTAACCTTTACAAGCAGATCCTCTTGAAGATTAACCCTTTAAAAGCACACTTCTCTATTAGATAGACTCCATAATACCCATGGGCATCTTGTTACATATCTGATAAGTATCAATATTCTGTATGAATTATAAATCCAGATTCTATATAGAATTATCCCTGCTACCCCAGTTTTTATCTTCCAAATAATCAGATTTTGCTCTTATGCGGGGAAAATAAAAGTAATATCCCTGTAATAACTGAGGACATTCACATTTTAGGATTTTTTTTTTATTCCATCTACTGTTACTTTTATGTGTTTCTCATAAATGATAAATCCTCTTTAATTGATGATTATCAGCAGAAATGTTAAAAATATTGAAAAACAAATTAAAACTACTTATTTTTAGGAAAACTTTAGCAACTTTTTTAAATCTTGCTGGCTGATTTCCATTAAAAAGAGTCTATTTTGGCCTATAAGACTTCATATCAAAGTGTTGAACTTTGTTTTTTCTTTTCGTTTTAATGGTGCTTCAAATATAAGTCTAGTATTTATTTGGAAAATTCTAAATTCTAAACAAGTGTGTTAAAACTGCTCCGATATTTTTTATAAATTTTATAAAAAAAAAATTGTGTTTTTATTCTATATTATATTTTTTTACCATTTATTTTTATACTTTATGGTTTCTTTTAATATGCTAAAAAAAGTTTAAACGTCATATCTTATCTATTGATAGGGCATTAGAACATATATTCTGACTAAGAACATATTCACTCTTTGCCAAGCATCTGTATGGGGAAGCTGAAAGGAAGAGCTTTTCAAGTGTGTGATTACCCTTATGCCGGTGTCACACGGTACGATATATCTAATGATATGTTGGCGAGGTCACGGAATTCGTGACGCACATCCGGCATCGTTAGAGATGTCGTACCGTGTGACACCTCCGAATGACTGTGAACGAGCAAAAATACTCACCTTATCGTTGCTCGTTGACACGTCGTTCGTTTTTAAAATGTCGGCCTTCCTTCTGTGCTCAGGTTGTTCATCATTCCTGAGGCAGCACACATCGCTCCGTGTGACATCCCGGCAACGACGAACACAGCTTACCTGCATCCTGCCGGCAATGCGGAAGGAAGGAGGTGGGCGGGATGTTTATGTCCCGCTCATCTCCGCCCCTCCGCTTCTATTGGCCGGCCACTGTGTGACGTCACTGTGACGCCAACCGTCCCTCCCCCTTCAGGAAGAGGATGTTCGCCGCCCACAGCGAGGTTGTGCGGGAGGTAAGTACGTGTGACGGCGGTTACCGACTTTGTGTGCCACGGGCAATGAATTACCTGTGACGCACAAACGACGGGGGCGGGTGCGATCGCTCATGCAATCGCACGATACATCGTCCCGTGTGATGCCGGCATTAGATTTCACCACAATGATTCCTTTAAATGGAAACTTTCACCAGGTTTTTGCCACCTCATCTGAAAGCAGCATGATGTAGGACCAGAGACCCTGATTCCAGGGATGTATCCCTTACTGAACTGACTATTGTATTTTTTGATAAGATCTCTATTTTATTTACTGTAGATCTGTTTCTCTGAATGCTGAGCTCTGCATAAGCCCTTACTATGCAACCAATTGGCATCTTTCGGTATACATTGTGCATAGGCATAAAGCAGCCAATCAGTGATGGGACAAAGTTATATAAAGGCTCATTAACATGGTTAGCTACCTGTCCCCAGATTTCCTAGTCCTTTAATGATAATCTCCTGCTGATAAAACAATTATATTATTAAAACTGCAGTAAATAACACATCCCTGCAGTTAGGATCCCTATCTCTACATTATACTATTCACAGATTCGATAGAAAAAAAAACCTGACGACAAATTGCCTTTAACAGATGATCTTCTTACCGTTGATAACCTTCCTATTTTAGATAAAGGCACATGAGTGTTAAGGCCCCTTTACACACTGCAACATCGCTAGCGACATCGCTGTGACGTTACCGGTTTTGTGACGTAATAGCGACCTCCCCAGCGACATTGCAGTGTGTGTCACGCATCAGCGACCTGGCCCCTGCTGTGAGGTCACTGATCGCTACAAATCTTTCAGAACCATTTTTTGGTCCTTTGTTTCCCGCTGCGCAGCATGCATCAGTGTGTTTGACACCTTTACAGCGACTTCCTTAGCGACTTCCCTTTCAAAAAGCTGCTTTGACACGTCCCCAACGACCAGCTAGGTAGTTCTGCAGGTCCGTATAGCTGCTGCATTGTTGGCCAGGTTTGCCTGTTTGACAGCTCACCAGAGACTTTCCAGCGATCCCGGCCAGGTCGGGATCGCAAGAAAGTCTCAGTGTGTGACGGGGCCTTTATGCTAGTCCAACTATCATGGTTCTAAAAGGGCATTTTCAACCAAAACTAGAAAATTGTCCTATATTAGTAAATCAGAAGACACAGTTATGACCAGCTCTTGGTAATTATATTTATTTTACTTTCATAATTATTGTCATTTTCCTGTTTTATTGTGGAAAACATTAAAAAAAATAACACGAAGTGCAGCCATATCGATTGTAAGTCAAGTACTCATCTACCGTCGCCTTCTTCAGGATCCAGCTCCGTTTTGCGCCTATTCTCAGTGACATCATCGCTTTGCAGACTCTTCAGGTCACGCTGTTCTTTTGTGTGACCCGGAAGTAAATCTTACAATGTAAACCTATGAAGCGTCAGAACGAGTGCCCATCAGTGACACCGTAAAAGAGACTTCTGGCTCACGCTTAGAGCATAGAGTGAGCTGGATATTGTGAAGAGCAGTGATGTCACTGAGACAAGGAGCAGAATGGTGTTGGATCCTGGAGAAGGTTTCGCCACACACACTACACTACATACACATGTGCACAGATTTAGTGAAAAAAATAACAAAGGGGTGGTCTATTACTCAGCATTAGTGGCCAGATCAATATAAAGCTCATAGGGAAGGCTTTTTTAAAATACCTTGTGTAGTACATTCTGTCTCTGAGTGGCACTATTGCAGTTTGCTCATCTCCATCAAGTGACCCCTGGGCTCCATGACCTCTGAGAGCTAGTGATGTCATGTCAACTTCCAGTTAACTCGACATTACCTAGGCGGGTCCCAGTGTCTCTTAGTGACTGGGCCGTGAGCGGAGTTTCACTGCTCGTCACAGCCCTGCATCGCTCCTGCTTGC
>NC_134353.1:351633235-351645735 GCF_048569485.1 Anomaloglossus baeobatrachus
GATGGTACGGAGCAGCCAGTTGTTGATTTGCCCCTCCGTGGGTAGGGGTTTTGGTGATCCCGGGGCCCAGTGATGGGGTTGGTATGGTGGACAGGCGGGTATGTGGCCTGTGGAGGTGCAGGGGCGCAGGGGCAGCGCTGTGCCACACGGCACGGAGGTACTCACTCAGCCAGTAAACACGACACAGTTTTCGGTAAACAAACGGCTGGTTGGACGGGTCCCTCGGACGGTTACGGTGCTGCGGTTCCCTGCAGTTAGCGGTGACGGTCTCTTCCTTGCACCTATGTAAAGTCTCTTGGTAGGGATGGGTCCCCACCGGTTACCCGCTCCCCGGCTTGGATATGGGCCGGAGGAGCCCCTCTCTTGCCCGCAGGCGCTGGCCCTGGGAAACTGGTGCCTTGGCGGTGGCGGTGTCTCCCCTTAACGGTCGGACTGTTGCCTTCAATCGGGACTTGGTTGTTAGGAGACAGAGGTCCCCTTCACTGACGGATTTGGCAAATTATGGCGACTCCTAGCCTTGCCGGGATCCGAAAGGCCCCTGCCCTGGTGCTGACTGTTCTTCGTATACTGCTCCAGTACCGCCGGGTCACCACCCATCCGCGGTCCTTCCAGCAACCTCCAAACAGTCCCCCTGCAGGCTATCACCGCCGTCTGCTGACCTTGCTATCTCAGTCCGGGGCACACACCCGGACCAACTTCAGGCTTTCTTAACTGTTCCTTTTTACTTCTTCACTCAAGCTCCTCTCCTTTGCTCCTCTACCACTTCACTTCCTTCTACTTTCACTTCCTAAACTGTACTGCCTGGTTCTCCCGCCTCCAGGGCTGTGAACTCCTCGGTGGGCGGAGCCAACCACCTGGCCCACCCCCTGGTGTGGACATCAGCCCCTAGAGGAAGGCAACAAGGATTTTAGGTTAGCTTAGATGTACCTGCCGGGAATGTGGGGTGCGTGTGATGTTGTGACCTGTGACCCCTGGCTTGCCCAGGGCGTCACACAAGCTCCTTCTGATGGTCGGTGTAGTATTTGATGCCTTAGGCTTGGTATGTAAAGTCCAATTTCACTTGCAGTACAGAATGGATTAACCGTTGAACCAGTAGTATGGCCATTTGTCCAAAGTGTCCCAGGAGCAGCCTACAAGTGCCACCATAGCCTGCAACATCCTTGGAATTGTCCACAATTTAGCACATCTAAGACATCATTAGTTGCCAATTGCAAATAAAGCTGCCAGCAGTGGATCTTGATGATTTGCATTCATAAGTGCATTTAGAGTGGCAGAGTATTCCCCAGAAACCCTTTAGTAACCTCAATGATAGAAGCCAAGGTGTGTAAATGCATGTATTTCTGTGCACCGCTCTCATTGTCTAGGCTGAATAAGTCATGATGTTTTAAATATTATGTTTCTATTTTTTTCAGCATTTGCATATCATTAACATGTCTATTGATCCTGTGATTTCCATAAGTCCACGATTTTTTCAACTGCAATGTTGATGAATCTATTATCTATCTATCTATCCCTCTATCTATCTATCATCTATCTATATCTATCTATCCATCTATTATATATCTATCCCTCTATCTATCTATTATCTATCTATCTATCTATCTATCTATCTATCTATCTATCCCTCTATCTATCCCTCTATCTATCTATCTATCTATCTATCTATCTATCTATCCTTCTATCTATCTATCTATCTATCTATCTATCCTTCTATCTATCTATCTATCTATCTATTTATCTGTCTGTCTATCTATCTATCTATCTATCTATCCTTCTATCTATCTATCTATCAAATCAAATCAAATCAAATCAAATAGGCTTTATTGGCAGGACCAAAAAACTATTAGCATTGCCAAAGCAAAAAAGAAGTGTGAAAGGGGAGTGGGTTAGGGTTGTGGGGATGGGGTGTTGGGGCCACAATTTAGGGAGTGATGGCCCATTTGGAGGTCTTTAGTACCCCTCATCTTATGACAAGTGGAGACATATTGGGCGGCGATCTCCACCATTGATTCCTCTTCCCCCAGTAGGATGCGGAGTTTCCTCTCCTCGTCCATGGATGGAAAGTCCGGGATATGAGCGGTAAGTTTCTGGAAGTGGGAGGCCCTCACTGCTGAGTATTTGTCACAGTGCAGCAGGAAATGCGCCTCGTCCTCCAGAGCCCCCTGCTGGCAGTGCTGGCACAGTCTGTTCTCCCGCGGCTTGTATGTCTGTCGGTGCCGCCCTGTTTCCACCTCTAGGCTGTGGGCACTCAGTCTGTACAGGCTAAGTGTCTGCCTGTCTTTGGGGTGGCGTAACCTTTGCAGATATGGGGCCAGAGTGTAGTCCCTCCGCAGTGACCGGTAGATGGTGAGTTTCTGGGCGTTCTCTAATTCACTCTTCCAGACCTCTATGTATTGCATCTTGCAGCTCTCTGAGACCTCTTTTATTTGGCCTTTTGTCAGGGTGCGTTGCTGACTTTGGCTGTACTGGCTGCCGGGGTTCCTGGCTTGCTCTGGGCTCCGGCTCAGCAGGGCTTTATGATGGTAGGAGCTGGGGTTGCTGTTCTGTATGTGTGCCTGGTGTGATAGTGCCCGCTTGTGTATACTGAGCCATAAAGGGAATCGGCCCAGCTCTGCCCGACAGGCTATGTTTGAGGTGCTGCGATGGACTTGGAGGAGATATTTGCAGAACTCCAGATGGAAGACTTCAGTTGGGCTGGAATCCCACTTTGTTTGGTCTGGATAGGTCACTGGGCCCCATACCTCGCTGCCATACAGTAGTATAGGGGTGATGACGCTGTCGAATATCTTGAGCCAGACTCTCACCGGTGGTTTGAGGTGGTACAGTTGTCTTCTGATAGCATAAAAGGTTCTGCATGCTTTCCCTTTCAGGGTCTCTGCTGCTTGCTTAAGGCTCCCAGTTTGGCTTAGCTCCAGACCGAGGTAGGTATAGCTGCTGGTCTTCTCCAGCGTGGTGCCATTTAGTGTGAGGGAGGGAGTAGAGTATCTATCTATCTATCTATCTGTCTATCCATCCAACTATCTACCTATTTGTCTATCTATCTATCTATCTATCTATCCATTATCTATCTATCTATCTATCCATTATCTATCTATCTATCTATCTATCTATCTATCTATCTATCTATCTATCTATCTATCCATTGTCTATCCTATCCTATCTATCTATCTCCCTATCTATCTATCTATCTATCTTATCTACTGTCCACCAGCCAACCTTGTATTGAGATTCAGATGACTGTGGTGTACGTTGGTGGAGGGCACTGTATCTCTAAGAGCTTTCTTAA
Organism: Anomaloglossus baeobatrachus; assembly: GCF_048569485.1. Classification (NCBI taxonomy): domain Eukaryota; kingdom Metazoa; phylum Chordata; class Amphibia; order Anura; family Aromobatidae; genus Anomaloglossus; species Anomaloglossus baeobatrachus. The sequence continues at coordinate 351,636,522 of NC_134353.1, forward strand.
GCTTTTGACTTTGCTGTAGCCATAAATTGCGGAGCAGCTTCTGTACATCCCATTGATGCCGTATTGTACTACTGAAGCCATGAATGTAAATCTCGCCAATAATTGCCAAAAGCTGCAGAAAATGTCCTGTGTGTGCTGCTATAGCCATTTATTATTTCGACCCTGCATTGTGTTTTTATGTTCTCCTATTATGTGGCGAGGAGACAAGAGGGGCACTTGATAGTTGGGAGGGGGACAGGAGGCGTATGTTGCCAAGCGCTAGTGTCCTGCTAAAACAACGCATTTATTGATTAGCGACTTGTGGGGTGTGTGCTGACTTGTGCTGCCAAAGGCCATCTCCGAGCCACTGCTGCTTGTGTCACCTTTCCAGACATTGTACCACACAATGCCTGGTGCCAAGATAAGGTCACTTCTATGCTAAGAACCGGAGACCCTTTAATGGATTAATGGTCAAGTATCAGGATCACAGATTGCGCTGTAAACAGGCAAACACATTTCTTTTAATAACGCTGAGTTCTTTATGAAAACAGTTGTACCAGGGTAATGCCCTTCTGTCTAGACCACTTACTCTGTCCCCCCCACCACTATATCTGTCAATCCCAAAATTATACTGTATTTAAACAGTACAAAATGAATCTAGTGGGTCACAAATGGCATTTGCTCGGAGTAGGGATTAATCGCAGCATTGTGTAATGCCGCAGGATTAAGAGGTAGATATGGCAAAAGGACATATTTCATTCTCTCTTCATTTTGATTAATGGCTGTGAGAGGATTAGAAGGAAAGTGGGTTCTTGAGAATGACACTTTCCCACATGTGAAGGGATATTAACAGCTACTCTGCTGAAAGCAAGGCATGTATGTATATTAGGTAATAATTACTAATTCATTTAGTTTCAACATAGGGTTTTACTGCCAATCTATTTCTTTGTACTGTAGGTGTGGTGCAAAAGTCTATACTGTCTGTATAATCAGTAGGCAGATATGGTGTTTTGTCTTTAATTTATCATTTCTGAGACATCATAATCATGTGTTTCATTATGAGTTTCACCCTATGAATGCAATCGTTCCGAATATGCTAATTACACTCTGATCAGAGCGTGATCAGAGTGTCATCAGAAGGTGATCAGAAAGTGATTAGAGTGTGATTAGAGTGTCATCAGAGGGTGATCAGAGCGTGATCAGAGTGTCATCAGAGGGTGATCAGAGTGTCATCAGAGGGTGATCAGAGTGTCATCAGAGTGTGATAAGAGTGTCATCAGAGGGTGATCAGAGTGTCATCAGAGGGTGATCAGTGTCATCAGAGGGTCATTAGAGTGTGATTACAGTGTGATAAGAGTGTGATCAGAGTGTATTCAGAGGGTGATAAGAGGGTATCAGTGTCATCAGAGGGTGATCAGAGAGTGATCAGTGTCATCAGAGGTTCATCAGAGTGTGATTAGAGTGTAATAAGAGTGTAATCAGTGTCATCAGAGGGTGATCAGAGAGTGATCAGAGTGCTATCAGAGGGTGAACAGAGTGTCGTCAGAGGGTGATCAGAGAGTGATCAGTGTCATCAGAGGGTCATTAGAGTGTGATTACAGTGTGATAAGAGTGTGATCAGAGTGTATTCAGAGGGTGATAAGAGGGTATCAGTGTCATCAGAGGGTGATCAGAGAGTGATCAGTGTCATCAGAGGTTCATCAGAGTGTGATTAGAGTGTAATAAGAGTGTAATCAGTGTCATCAGAGGGTGATCAGAGAGTGATCAGAGTGCTATCAGAGGGTGAACAGAGTGTCGTCAGAGGGTGATCAGAGCGTGATCAGGGTATCATCAGAGGGTGAACAGAGTGTCATCAGAGGGCGATCAGAGTGTGATCAGAGGGTGATCAGAGTGTCATTACAGGGTGATCAGAGAGTAATCAGAGTGTCATCAGAGGGTGGTCAGAGTGTGATAACAATGTAATCAGAGCGTCATCAGAGGGCGATCAGAGGGTGAACAGAGGGTGATCAGAGTGTTACCAGGGGGTGACCAAAGTGTGATCAGAGTGTGACCAGAGGATGATCAGAGTGTCATCAGAGGGTGATTAGAGTGTGATAAGAATGATCAGTTTGTGACTAAGGCCGGCTTCACACTTGTGATTGACTCGCACGAGTGCAAGGCGAGAAAATCTTGCCTTGCACTCGGACCAATGTTAATCAATGAGGCAGCTCCTAGCTGCTTTTTTTTTCTCAGTCCAAATCGGACTGAGAAAAAAAAGCGCAGTATGCTGCGATTTCTAGAGTTTCTCATGCAAGACTCTTCAATGGAAGTCTATGGATGCGAGAAAAAAAAGGATGTCACACGGACCATCCTAGTAACATTAATTTTTCTAAATACAATTCTATCATGTAGCACAGAACACTGTAAATGCTCCTGTACATGACTGTAAATGAGTAACAGCTGCTGAAGAAAAAAACGGATTGCACACTGACAGCACACTGACAGCACACTGAAGAAAAGTGAGAAAAAAAAATCGGCCTACTCTCCGGCATGAGAATCGGACCGATTTTTAATTTGCAAGTGTGACGCCGGCCTTAGAGAGGATCAGAATGTGATCACAGTGTGATCAGAGGGTGACCAGAGATTGATTAGAGGGTTATAAGAGTGTGATTAGAGTCTGAGCAGAGTGTGACAAGAGTGGGATCAGTGCATGGTCAGAGGGTGATCAGAGAGTGATCAGTGTCATCAGAGGGTCATCAGAGTGTGATTAGAATGTGGTTAGAGAGTGATAAGAGTGTAATCAGAGTGTCATCAGAGGGCGATCAGAGAGTGATCAGAGAGTCATCAGAGGGTGAACAGAACATGATCAGGGTGTCATCAGAGAGTGATCAGAGTGTCATCTGAGGGTCATCAGAGTGAGATTAGAGGGTAATCAGAGTGTAATCAGTGTCATCAGAGAGTCATCAGATGGTCATCAGAATGTGATTAGAGTGTGATCAGTGTCATAAAAGGCTCATCAGAGGGTGATCAGAGAGTGATCAGTGTCACCAGAGAGTCATCAGAGTGTGATTAGAGTGTAATAAGAGTGTAATCAGTGTCATCAAAGGGTGATCAGAGTGTGACCAGAGATTGATTAGAGGGTTATCAGAATGTGATTATGTAGTGCCCCTGAGCCACTCAGGGCACCACTAGGAGCTGCATCCTCACCATGATGCAGGGCCTACCCCTTATGACCTGGAACACCAGTGCCAGCAATACTCACACACACCAAAATCACAGTTTCCACTCAACACTAGGGATAATTGGCTAGTCGGACACAAGGGGATGGCCGCCTAGAGGGCGGAGCCAGACCAGAGGTACTAGACAACCTGGTGGGAGGTGACAGCAGTTAGTCAGTGCAGTGAAGAAAGGAGAATTGCCTGAGAGCAGGGTCGTGTAACGGTGACCCGGGGACACAGGAGAGTGGTCGCCAGGACAGGAACCTAGGTCATTCACCAGTTTCATATGGTCTGGCAAATACCTTCACAGTGAGGGGACCTTCACGGACCTCACTGACCCACAGATCCGGGGGCACCAGCAGTAAAGCAAGGATCAGGGTTTGGGACACAGACCAGCCCTACAGGGTTCACAGTGCCCGCCGTACGGACAAGGAGACTGCCACAAAAAGGGACAGTCGGGCCCCAAACTGTTCCATGCTACGGGGACCTAACCACACTGAGGCTGCCGGGGACAGACCGAGTCATCAACTGGCACTGGAACTACAGGGACCTGAACCAGTTATCCGAGGGTCAAGAGTGAGTAGAAACTGTTAATTTCAACCCACGGTGTGGCCTCACTTATTACTCTATCATACTTTTCCCGGGCTCAGCCCTACCTGAGGAGGGCCTACCACCACAGCTGCCATTACCACCAGCCCTAGAGATAATCAACTCAGCAGCGGCGGTTTCACCATATTAACTGCAACCTGCAGGTGGCATCACATAAATGACTTTCATAAGATGAATACAGCTGCACACTAAAAAGCCAACAATGTATATGGGAACTCTGGTACTGCATTACTGCTATATGAAAATATGAGATTTTTAGCTTATGTATTGGCCAATGCATGTAAGCCCGGCCACCAGCGGCAAGGAAATCTCTATAATTCGGGCAGCTAAATGCCACTATCTAGGTTAAAAACATCCATGTCTGGGTAGCTAGACTAAAAAAATCTAACTTGAAATGCCACTATTTGGACTAACCTCCATGTTTGGGTAGCTAGGTCTCTTGCTAGAAAGGTTATGAACAAAGCCTGGTTTATAGGGCGAAGTGCTTAGTCAGAAAGAGTCTCACTACAAATATTTAAAAAAAACTGACCTGCACATCCAACAAGTGTGTATAGGTGCTCGCTGAAAAAACATAGCAAATATAAGATACATACAGCTGCACACTAAAAAGCCAACAATGCATAAAGGAACTCTGGTACTGGATTACTGCTATATGAAAAAATTAGATTTTTAGTTTATGTATAGGCCAATGCATGTAAGCCCGGCCACCAACGGCAAGGTAATTTCTATAATCCGGGAACCTAACTTAACATAAATGACTTTCATCTCCCCTGTAAATACTCCCCATTAAAAACCACCCAGGGCACCGGACCAGGCAACGGCCACCAAAGTGGCCAGCTAAACACTGCCCGGGACCGAGTACCCCATTCCCTGGGCGACACAATTAGAGTCTGATCAGAGTGTGACAAAAGTGGGATCAGAGCATGATCAGAGTGTGATCTTTTACTGACATATGGCTTAAATAATTTAATTTGTTTATTTTATAAAGATACTACATTTTTACAGATGTAGTATAGGAAATATGTTTTTTTTTAATTTTTATTAATTTTGAAAAGTTGGGCAATTAAAAATAATATATAAATAATTTTTTTAAGCACTTTTATTCCTTGAACCTGTGATTGTTTAATTGCTTGTTCTATATACTCTTTCTGATGGATATTTAGCACAAGTCAGCATTTGCCTGGTATGTTGTAGTTTCTGAGCCCCCTCCATAGAGCAACTTGTCACAAAAATGTATGGCACAGGTCATTAAGGGCTTTTAAGCAAGCTAAAAAATAACTTCACCTATCGAACAAACAATTTGCTCATTGATGAGGTGATTGGCAACCTGCCTTCTGTGTTATTGGCCAGTGTAAATGTGCCCTTACCCCATTAGTAAGAATAATAAGAATAGTAAGAATAGTGAGAATAGTAAGAATAGTGAGAATAATAAGAATAGTGAGAATAGTAAGAATAGTAAGAATAGTGAGAATAGTGAGAATAGTAAGGATAGTGAGAATAGTAAGAATAGTGAGAATAGTAAGAATAGTGAGAATAGTGAAAATAGTAAGAATAGTAAGAATAGTGAGAATAGGAAGAATAGTAAGAATAGTGAGACTAGTAAGAATAGTGAGAATAGTAAGAATATTGAGAATAGTAAGAATAGTGAGATTAGGGAGAATAGTAAGAATAGTGATAATAGCAAGAATAGTGAGAAAAGTAAGAATAGTGAAAATAGTGAGAATAGTAAGAATAGTGAGAATAGTAAGAATAGTGAGAATAGTGAGAATAGTAAGAATAGTGATAATAGCAAGAATAGTAAGAATAGTGAGAATAGCGAAAATAGTAAGAACAGTGAGAATAGTAAAAATAGTGAGAATAGTAAGAATAGTGAGAATAGTGAGAATAGTAAGAATAGTAAGAATAGTAAGAAAAGTGAGAATAGTAAGAATAGTGAGAATAGTGAGACTAGTACGAATAGTGAGAATAGTGAGAATAGTAAGAATAATGAGAATAGTAAGAATAGTGATAATAGCAAGAATAGTAAGAATAGTGAGAATACTGAGAATAGTAAGAATAGTGAGAATAGTAAGAATAGTGAGAATACTTAGAATAGTAAGATTAGTGAGAATAGTGAGAATAGTGATAATAGCGAGAATAGTGAGAATAGTAAGAATAGTGAGAATAGTGAGAATAGTGAGAAAAGTAAGAATAGTGAGAATAGTAAGAATAGTGAGAATAGTGAGAATAGTAAGAATAGTGAGAATAGTAAGAATAGTAAGAATAGTGAGAATAGTGAGAATAGTAAGAATAGTGAGAATACTAAGAATAGTGAGAATAGTAAGAATAGTGATAATAGTGAGAATAGTAAGAATAGTGAGAATAGCGAAAATAGTAAGAACAGTGAGAATAGTGAGAATAGTAAAAATAGTGAGAATAGTAAGAATAGTGAGAATAGTGAGAATAGTAAGAATAGTGAGAATAGTAAGAATAGTGAGAATAGTGAGACTAGTAAGAATAGTGAGAATAGTAAGAATAATGAGAATAGTAAGAATAGTGAAAAAAGTAAGAATAGTAAGAATAGTGAGAATAATGAGAATAGTAAGAATAGTGATAATAGCGAGAATAGTAAGAATAGTGAGAATACTGAGAATAGTAAGAATAGTGAGAATAGTAAGAATAGTGAGAATAGTAAGAATAGTGAGAATAGTAAGATTAGTGAGAATAGTAAGATTAGTGAGAATAGTAAGAATAGTGATAATAGCGAGAATAGTGAGAATGGTAAGAATAGTGAGAATAGTAAGAATAGTGATAATAGCGAGAATAGTAAGAATAGTGAGAATAGCGAAAATAGTAAGAACAGTGAGAATAGTAAAAATAGTGAGAATAGTAAGAATAGTGAGAATAGTGAGAATAGTAAGAATAGTAAGAATAGTAAGAAAAGTGAGAATAGTAAGAATAGTGAGAATAGTGAGACTAGTACGAATAGTGAGAATAGTGAGAATAGTAAGAATAATGAGAATAGTAAGAATAGTGATAATAGCAAGAGTAGTAAGAATAGTGAGAATACTGAGAATAGTAAGAATAGTGAGAATAGTGAGAATAGTAAGAATAGTGAGAATACTGAGAATAGTAAGATTAGTGAGAATAGTGAGAATAGTGATAATAGCGAGAATAGTGAGAATAGTAAGAATAGTGAGAATAGTGAGAATAGTGAGAAAAGTAAGAATAGTGAGAATAGTAAGAATAGTGAGAATAGTGAGAATAGTGAGAATAGTAAGAATAGTGAGAATAGTAAGAATAGTAAGAATAGTGAGAATAGTAAGAATAGTGAGAATAGTGAGAATAGTAAGAATAGTGAGAATAGTAAGAATAATGATAATAGTGAGAATAGTAAGAATAGTGAGAATAGCGAAAATAGTAAGAACAGTGAGAATAGTGAGAATAGTAAAAATAGTGAGAATAGTAAGAATAGTGAGAATAGTGAGAATAGTAAGAATAGTGAGAATAGTAAGAATAGTGAGAATAGTGAGACTAGTAAGAATAGTGAGAATAGTAAGAATAATGAGAATAGTAAGAATAGTGAAAAAAGTAAGAATAGTAAGAATAGTGAGAATAGTGAGAATAGTAAGAATAGTGATAATAGCGAGAATAGTAAGAATAGTGAGAATACTGAGAATAGTAAGAATAGTGAGAATAGTGAGAATAGTAAGAATAGTGAGAATAGTAAGAATAGTGAAAATAGTAAGATTAGTGAGAATAGTAAGATTAGTGAGAATAGTAAGAATAGTGATAATAGCGAGAATAGTGAGAATGGTAAGAATAATGAGAATAGTAAGAATAGTGAGAATAGTAAGAATAGTGAGAATAGTAAGATTAGTGGGAATAGTAAGAATAGTGATAATAGCGAGAATAGTGAGAATAGTGAGAATGGTAAGAATAGTGAGAATAGGGAGAATAGTGAGAATAGTGAGAATAGTAAGAATAGTGAGAATAGTAAGAATAGTGAAAATAGTAAGAATAGTGAGAATAGTAAGAATAGTGAGAATAGTAAGAATAGTGAGAATAGTAAGATTAGTGAGAATAGTAAGAATAGTGATAATAGCGAGAATAGTGAGAATAGTGAGAATAGGGAGAATAGTGAGAATATTGAGAATAGTGAGAATAGTAACAATAGTGAGAATAGTAAGAATAGTGAGAATAGTGAGATTAGTGAGAATAGTAACAATAGTGAGAGTAGTGAGAATAGTGAGAATAGTAACAATAGTGAGAATAGTGAGAATAGTGAGAATAGTAAGAATATTGAGAATAGTGGGAATAGTAACAATAGTGAGAATAGTGAGAATAGTAAGAATAGTGAGAATAGTGAGATTAGTGAGAATAGTAACAATAGTGAGAGTAGTGAGAATAGTGAGAATAGTAACAATAGTGAGAATAGTGAGAATAGTGAGAATAGTAAGAATATTGAGAATAGTAACAATAGTGAGAATAGTGAGAATAGTGAGAATAGTAAGAATATTGAGAATAGTAACAATAGTGAGAATTGTGAGAATAGTAAGAATATTGAGAATAGTGGGAATAGTAACAATAGTGAGAATAGTGAGAATAGTAAGAATAGTGAGAATAGTGAGATTAGTGAGAATAGTAACAATAGTGAGAGTAGTGAGAATAGTAAGAATATTGAGAATAGTAACAATAGTGAGAATAGTGAGAATAGTAAGAATATTGAGAATAGTAACAATAGTGAGAATAGTGAGAATAGTGAGAATAGTGAGAATAGTGAGAATAGTGCACTGACCTCATATATGGAAAGAGCAGTAGAAAGACAGTAATCTTGTGCCTTGTCTTTTATTTCCTGAAGCATCTTTTTTTATAAGTATGAGGGATATTTATTATATAGTTTTCACCGCTTTTTGCAGTCAAAAAGTCCTAAATTATGGCAAACACCATATTACACCATATTTTATAACTGTTTAAACTTTCATCCACTTTTCAAAAAAATTGGGCTCAGCATTAGAGAACTGGAGGATGAGACAGGGCCCAACAGCTTTACTAAAATTCAGACCAGAAAGTGACCAGATATGCCAGATTAATTGAGAGGCGTACACTTCTAAATAATTAGGTCATATTTTACACCAGCAAGCTTTCTACTACAAAGGCCCCCTATGTGTTATTCGTCCCAAAAATGTATGAATAAATTGATGACTGGGGTTACCAGTTGGGCGTGTGGACCTATGCAGTGTCATACGGCCCATCAGTGTTGATCCGTGGAAAGACTGTGGACTGTGGACCTACCACTTTGACATAGTGAATGATAAGACCTAGTAGTCAATTTACTCATAAAAAGGGGAAGTGGGGCCATTATTTATAAAAAAAAATGTCAAAACGTAGGGTTTTTCTTCTGTCACTATCCCACTGCCCTTCTGAACAGAATGGTAGGATGGTTACTT